>NC_065585.1:53087500-53132500 GCF_024542745.1 Macaca thibetana thibetana
CTAACATTAGAAGAGATATGTGTGTGTCTGTGTGTGTGTGTGTATATACATTCCTTAGAATAAAACTGATACAAAGAAGGCAGATTACTTTTGAAGACTACTAGAATATACTGCTTTATGCATTAATTCCATCTGGGATATGTGACTACACCCAGGCCATTACTTAAATGTTGTCTGAACTTGATGACTATGGAAAATAATCTCTATGTTCATGTCTATATTTTTAAGTGTATTTTCATTAAGTTAGTACTTGATAAAAGATATTTTCTAGGATTAGCCTGCTTGACCTTTGTGAGTCACCAGATACAAAATTGAATGTGTCAGGGCAACTATTCTGAAATCAATTGGACTATGTATATATTTTGTATACCCTTTATCTTCCCTGTGGAGAACAAAAGTTCTTATTGTTGGAGCTAGGTTCTCACATACTGTAGAACATATATTCGAGTATAAAGTGACCCTAAAAATAATGTGCCACTCGCAATGTTATCAGTGAAGAAATAAAAGAGAGGTAAAGTAATATACAAGGGTCAGTCACCTCACACTTAGGGCAATCTGGGCACATGGTAGCCCAGTGCTGAGAACTGTGCCTGTGGTTCCAGTCCATGGCATGCATTTGACCTTTGATGTAGCTGCATTGCATACTCTGCTCCAGTGTTCGAAAAGCAGAGTAAGTCAACAGGACAGAAGAAGCCTTTCAGTCCTTCCTCTCATTCCTGTCATTCCCTTGCAGGCCAACTTGCCCCTGCTGCAGCGTGAGCTCCTCCACTGCGCAAGACTGGCCAAACAGAACCCTGCCCAGTACCTCGCCCAGCATGAACAGCTGCTTCTGGATGCCAGCACCACCTCACCTGTTGACTCCTCAGAGCTGCTTCTCGATGTGAACGAAAACGGGAAGAGGCGAACTCCAGACAGGTGAGAGGGAGGAGGAGCCTGGATGAACCATGGCCTTTTTCTCAACGTTTAACACGTTTATTGTGACAATTAAACTGCCGGCCTATGTCTCTTGCACAATAGCAATAAGCCATTGCGGCCATCTTGAGAATCTGTCTCTGAATCTGTCTCTGGCCTGGGATTTTAACAGAGTTTTGAATCTCTGGCTTGTGACAGTTTGGCTTTTGTATAGATTAATCTTTTCTGCTTGTAATATTAAAGCTAAATGGTGAAGATGAACGATTTTTTAGATTTTCCGAGTACAACTGATGGCTCTTAGATGCACATCAGTATTTAAATTCTCATTTATTATGTAATTTAACCCAACCACATATTTTACTTCAATATTCTGAAATTGGCTGTTCCTAGTTTCCTTAAAATGTCATGGTTTTGAAGCTTGTCTGTTTGTATTTCTTAACACAGTACAGTAGCTATTCGTTTTGGTTTGTATACGAACTAAGAGAAAACTTCTGGGACACTAGATGAACTAAGTGAAGATAAGAGTTATACAGTAGAGACCATAGATGGTATTTTTGCTGAAAATTTTACTTGTTAGATACTGTTCTATCAGCTACTGTGCTCTCATAACTGAGAATGCAAAGAAATGTAACATAAAACTACTTCTCCATTAAACCCTACAAAGTAATTGTTGAATAAAGCATACACATGAAATTTCCCATTTACCGTAGTAAAATAATTTTTGTGAATACCTCATCCTCATCTGTATCTTCTGGTATAGGAATGCACAGTCTTATTAGCATCATTTTGCATAGTATTTTTGAAATATGGAGAATTTTATAATGAAGCTATATTCAAAAACTTATTTAGCATATACTTTGCTTTCTTTCTCTGCTTATCTATTCTCTTTTGCTGCATTTCATCAGGCATGGGTGTGACAGCCTTCGAGAGGTTAACACCCTGACACAGTTATGTTCCACATTCATAGGAGCTTAAGATCTTTGGAGCTGCTCAGAGACATCTATTTGTGACCGACTTAGCTATCCTTAAATGTATTAGCTGCTTTGCAAATCAGAATGTTATTTAAAAGCCAGCCAGTTTACATACTGCTATTACATAATCCTCTGTTAAGCAGTTTTTATGCTACAATCTCTGGAATTTTGTTCCTCTTGACATAGAACCTCTTAATAGTTTAAAATTCCTAAAGCAAACAGTGAAATATTAGTCTCCTTTTGACGTATTATAGGCCTACCTTCATCTGTGACCCACAAACAGAGCTACTTTCTTATTCTTGCAACTCGTATTTTCTTGGTCACATTGAAGAGTGAAATAGAGCACTTAGTAATTTAGCTTTTAAAGGGAACTGCTTAATCCTGATGCCTGAGTGGCGTGTCTACATGATGCTGAAAACCAAGAGGTGGCTCAACATTAGATGATTTACACGTGCATTCCTGTTTGACGTGAACCCATTTACCCTGCAGGAAATGAGTATGACATACAGATAGTGAGATATTTTAGCTCCATGATGAAAGAATGAAGGAGAGACTCAATGGAAAATTGGAAGAAGGAAATGTATTTAGGGTTGTTGCGGTGGGGGGAGTGTAACAGGGAAAGGTTTAGATAGCTAAGATAAATGCAGAGATGATCCTGTAGGCAAAATTGAAAATGCACACAACTTACTCTGGCATTCCTAACTGCTAAATAACCATAACAGGGAATATGAAAATCTGTTTCATTCATTTCTCTATATTTCCAACTGTTTTCTCACTAGCTCTTTCCCAGTATTTTATGTTTGAATGTATCATGACTTTAGACTATCATTGGACAGTCCTAAGGTAAGTGCTGGGCAGTGTGTTAATATTGATGTGAAAACTTCATCTTAAATTCCGCAGACGCTCAGCATTCTTGTTTTGATGCTCCGTCGCTGTGCATGCATCACTGTATGCTTTCAGTCGGGTAGAACTCTCCTAAAAAGAGTCTTTGGTCTGATTTTCCCTTCGGTTTTTCATGGATGGTTGCCAGAGTCAGAGTTCACATGGTTAATCTTTGGATGGAATATTCTTTATCAAATGGAGCACTGAAATATACATTATATCGCAAAGATGGCAAATGGGTTTCCTTAGAGTTAGGAGGAAGGGTAATGAGAATATGTTGTGTAAATACATTTGTATCTTGTGGGAATTTGATCAGAGCCAAGAAAATATGGGCCTCTACAGTATTTTTTCTTTTTGCATATATTTTCTGTATCTTGTTTGCATATGCATTTTCCTCTTCTCTGGTTATTTATCTGTATATCCAGATCTACTATATGAAATTTTATAGAGTATGGAGCTGTCTGACAGCAGAGCTTTTTTTGTTTTACTGAATGTTTTGTTGGTACATATGGTCTGACATGGATGAGCAGCCACGGTGAGATTTTGGAGTCTATTAAACTGGCTCATTAAAAAGATCAATCTGTTTCTGTAATAACACTGGGAGCCATCAGTCACTAAAAGAGGGAAAAACTGACACCTGAGGAGAAAACACATTTTGGTAATTTGTTCATGACATGTCATGAACAAAAGAGCGCTCTATATTTTGTTTACAACTTTGGGAGCTTAAATTCTGTGACGATTGCTGAGTTAATGTACTAAACAGTCATCACGTGTTTCAGGGATGGGTTTTGGCAAATTTAACTTTCTTCTTGTCCTTAAATATGATTGTCACTGGTTATGTTTTTTTCTTTTTTTAAACATTATTGTTATTTACAGAGAAATGAGTACTCTAGGGAAGTCTATGAAATTTTTTTTTTTTTCTTCTTGTATGGAACAGTGAAATGTTTTCTACTTTCTTTTAAATATAGCTCTGGAGAGTGTCTCTGAACAAGTGTACTGATTTTGTAGGTCTGTGAGAGAATATTGTAGAACCCAAAGTAGAAAAAGACAATTTTTGTTATAAAATTATGTTATTTCTTTCCCAAAATATTAGGGAAACTAAGTAGAAAATTCTGATTTCTATTCTTTGTTAATATGTAAAAGTCAGTTATTTATAGTAAACATTTATTCTTCTATCATGCTGTGATGGGAGGTGCTGAAGAAGAGAATGCAGTCTTTTGTTTTGGAGCCATGTAAACGAAATGAACACTCTCTCGGATAGAGAGTAGAAGCTAAGAGCACTCTTTAAAACTGCTCACCGTGGTAGCTCGTAAAGACACAAGCACTTTTGTGTAGGAGGAAGGAAAAGAACTGTTAGATAATGCTTGCTTTCTTTGAGACTGCAGAATGGATTAAAATTATTAAGATTTAAAGAAAATAATTGTGTTAGGATGATTATCATTGCTGTCTTTCTTTTCTCAGAGCTTTGATATCACAGCTTTTTGATCTAATTTGCCTTTAGTATCGTATTCTCACCTGTTATGCTACTTTTCTGATTTAGGGTTCTTCTTGCTTAAGAAATCAAATCAAATAATCTTTGCTTTTGTATGGGTAACATTGTTGTTTTGTTTCCCATTTTGTTCCCCCTACTATCTCAAATGATTGATGTTAAGTATTAATCCCCTTACATGTCATTATTTTAATGTAATTATGCTTTACATTACTCTCAGTTTAACACTTCTAAACTTTCAATACAAAGGCCTTGTAGTTGGATTAATATGTATTTCCTCCTCCCCCAAGAATTAAACATTATTCTCTAAAAAGACTTGCATGAACTTTAGAGATATGTAATTTGTCACCTGGGAGGGATCTTATGGATACACCAGGCCCCATTCTTTTTTTTTTTTTTCCTTAGGCATGGTCTGCAGTGTTGCCCAAGCTGGTTTCGAACTCCTGGTCTCATGTGATCCTCCCACAGTGTTGGGATTACAGGCATTAGCCACCACACCCTGCCTTTTTATATTTCATACCAAAAGAAAAAAAAATTACACATACTTTAAATTTATGGATTTGCTCATGGGATGTTATCTGTATTTTTTTTTTTTTTAAGACAGTGTCTAGCTATGTTGCCCAGGCTGGTCTCAAACTCGTGGGCTCATGTGAACCTGCTGCCTCAGGCTCCTGAGTAGCTAGGACCTAGGTGTGCACCACCACACCCAGCTGGCTCCCATCTCTTTATTCTTGCACAAAGTAAGGCCCAAAGAACTTGCCTAATGTTGCAAAGTTTCTTAGTGAGAAACAAGCATATTTGCATACTTGAAATCTTCCAGTTGCATAAAATATGTTTCAATGTGCAGAATTTAAATAAGGAAACTCAACTAAGACTTAAGCTTCTCTTTTTTCACCTTACTTTCCCTCATTTATTTTCTATAGTTGCTCAAGTGGGTAGATGCCATAGTATAACATTCTGAGGTTTTATATATCTTTTTAACGGTAGAAGAGCCACAGCTAGCCTGTGTTCCTGACTAACTGTGTTCCTCAGTTAGAAAATGCTGAAGGTTGGAGGGTCAAAGGCAATCATTTTGAAATCATATTGGTTGTATTTGTAAGATTTGTTACAACAGTACACACCAACTAAACCGACTAGGCCCATTTTTTTTGTTTGTTTCTGTAAAATGAAGGAGATTTCACTATTTTTATCTTTCTAAAAGAAAAGATAGATATGCTTTACAAGGAATTGTAGGGTCAACTGTGCAAATAAGAATTAAATTTGTATAACCTGCATTCAGTATTCTATGAAAAAAATGTAGGGATTTTGTGTCAATTTATACATTCTAGTTTGCGTTCCTTCTATTATGTATTCCACAGTTGCAAGGAGTGATTTTTAAAAATATTAGTCGCATCAATTGGGAGGCCTTTCAGTGAAATAGCACAAAATTACATTTATTTATTTATTTATTTGAGATGAAGTTTTGCCCTTATTGCCCAGGCTTCGGTGAGGGATCTTGACTCACTGCAACCTCCACCTCCTGGGTTCAAGTGATTCTCCTGTCTCAGCCTCCCAAGTAGCTGAGACATCAGAGGCCCACCACCATGCCCGGCTAATTTTTTGTGTTTTTATTAGAGACGGGGTTTCACCATGTTGGCCAGGCTGGTCTTGAACTCCTGACCTCAGGTGATCCACCCATCTCGGCCTCCCAAAGTGCTGGGATTACAGGCATGAGCCACTGTGCCCAGCACAAAATTATAGAGGGCATTTTGTTCTCTCCACATTCCAGCTTCAACTTTAACTTGTTAACCTGATTTCTTGCTGCTTTGTTAGGGTCTAACCTTACTGCATACTCCTCACTTCTTAATCTGTATTCCAACTGATGGTTTCTACTGTCTTTCCTAGTTCTTATGTGTCGTAATTCTATTAATACCTCACGGCCTAACTGAGTATCTGCTATTTGAATGAAAGCTTCCCACTTATAAATACTATAATAATGGTTGCTGTTTACTGAGCACTTCAGGTATGCTGGGCCCTGTGCTAAATAATCGACAGACTAACATATAGCATTCATTTCCTCACAATCCTATGGCATAGACTCAAGAAGGCCAAATAATGTGTGTGAAGTCACATGGCTTGTCAGAAGCCCTAATGGGATTCTGACCCTAGGTTCTCGGACTCAAACGCCCATGCTCTCATAGCCGTGATTCTGTACCGTTAGCCTCTGAATGCTCCTGCTTGAAAACAGAGTGCTTTGATTAACTTATTGAATGCCAAATTCATGTTAGGCTCTTTTCTTAGATTCTTTCCTATAGTACTTTCCATAGCTTTGGATAATCATTTCCCATTTTGCAGGCAGAAACACTGAGGCTCTTAGGGGATTCAGCCTCTTGAGTTCATATGGCCAGCAAATAGCATAGCCACAATTTGAAGCCAAGTCCATGTGACTCCAAAACCTCTGTCTTTTTGAGTACACATTCTGGAGTAATCTCTCACTCTGCTCTCACATACCACATTTGTTCTGTTTTTAATGGTACCTTCTGTATACATGTCCTATATGAAAGTATAGAAGTCTTGTACCTCCAATTGAATCATTTTAATGGTAAAGAATTAAAGTCTGCCCTAAATAAAAATCTTATGGAAGGTTGAGGGACCATGTTTCTGTCATCTTTGTACTGCCACTGAAGGACAGGATAGTGCATTGCACATACTGGGTGCCTAAATCAAAGCAGAACACCACAAACAGAACAAAAACCACTATTCATCAAATAATTCAAATTAAACTTAATGCAGTCATTTTTAGTAGTGTATTAAATGGTCTCTCTTCCGGGCATCTTTATTTATTTATTTGGTTAAAAAAATGCATCTCTGAAATACAATAAAAACAGTCACAGACAGCCCAGGAACCAAATGCGGTGATTGGTTCACTGACCAGAAAAAACTGGAGGGCTCCAATAGAAACATACAGATGACAGATTCGAATAAGCAAGCAGAGTTCCAAACAGCAGGAGCAGCAGAAACTGAATACTTCAGCAGTGGCAGAGATCAGAGAAGGCAAGGGGAACAGCCACTAACAGACAGCCCAACTGTTGAGCAGATGGTCAGCTTCAGACATGTGACGGAAGCATTCCACCTTCTCACTGCTGGAGGGAAGGCTCAGATGGCTCCCCCAACCTGCATATTGCAATCCTTGAAGGGCTGGGCATCACGTTTGTGTGTCTGGAGTGGCAAGTATCCACCTGCCTCTTATTTACTTCTAGAAGTATTAGCACACTGCTCAGAAAGTCCTCACTCCTAGGTGGTTGTTTAGCAATGGAGAGATTAAAGGTGCTTCTCTCCTTTAGTTTGATTTTCTTTTTAAGGGCACTGGGGAGTTTGTAATGTATTTTGTTTCAATACCTTATTCAGTATCAATAAAAGTGTATTATGTGAAATTCATATCTAAAGTCACCTCTTTCGTAACCATTTCTGAAGAGACCCTTTGCTGAATTATGTTTTAAAAATAATGATGATGAGAATGATTGCCCTCCCCCCGCCCCGATTCAATGTCTAGTCCTTCTATGGCAGTCTTAAACTGCACGTGTTAGAAAAGGAAAGGAAGATGTCTTTGATGTTATTAAGGTCTTTGGTCTGTGTTTAATAGAACTACCATCTTAAGATTTAGATACAGACTTCTAAAATATAAGAATAAAATAAAGTAAATCTTCAATGCCTGGTCTTAAAAGAATTTTAGACCCAGTGTCTCACTCCTACTCATTTTTCAAGGAACTACAGTCTAGGCATGGGACTTGGCTGGGCTGCTGAGACACACAGCAAACAAATCTGGGGCCCGTGACTCTGGGGGATACTGGCAAAGTGGCACCGTGGTGTGACAAGGGCCAAGACAAAGTTATCCTGGGACTGGAAGGAGGGACCCGTGTAGAGATGCTTGAGATCAGCAATAGGACTTAGATTTGGAAAAGAAAGTTGTAGAGTGACTTCAAGTTTCTACTTGGGTAATAGGTAGAAGATGGTCAGAAAGCAAAAGAGAAATGAGGCCAGTTTGGACTTGTGAAATGTCTGTCAAAACTCAGATAAGTGAGGGCGTAAGGCACATAATTTATTTAAATAAATAAATAGCAGGATGAATATTAGAATTTAAGTTTCTTCTTTCTTAGGTTTATTGTGCTCTATCAATTTGCCTTCCCCTAAAACAATATTTATAGTGGTATTTCCTCACATTAAAAAAAAAAATGTCAATGTAGAGAAAAAAACTTGCACCCACTTCTGCCATGGAGATTTGTCCTCTTGTTCTACTTATTGTCATGATTTTATGATGGATTTTTTTCATGCTTCCCCGTTTCCTTGAATGTTACACTGTTTTATATAAATGTTACTAAGGGATTACCAGCACACACTAGCTAATCATCATTTTAAAAATATTTCGTGTAGAGTTTTTGTTTTTATTTATTTTTATTTTTTCCTCGAGATGGAGTCTCGCTCTGTCACCTAGGCTGGAGTGCAGTGGCATGATCTTGGTTCACTGCAACCTCCCTGCCTCAGGTTCAAGTGATTCTTCTGCTTCAGCCTCCCGAGTAGCTGGGCCTCCCGAGTAGCTGGGACTACAGGCATGCTCCACCATGCCTGGCTAATTTTTGTATTTTTAGTAGGGACGGAGTTTCACCATGTTGGCCAGGCTGGTCTCAAGCTGCTGACCTCAAGTGATCCATTCACCTCACCCTCCCAAACAGCTGAGATTACAGGCATGAGCCACCACGCCCAGCCTTATGTAGTTTTTAAAGGACATTTATTTTCTTTTCCTAATAGTTTACAGTTTCTGTTATTGAGGAGCTGGGGAAAAAAAGAGCCTGAGATGGGGTAAAGTATAAATTAGGTTGCCTCTTAATTTGTTTCTACAAGTGTTGTTTTCTATTAGTCCCATTTCACTGAGCAGAATACTGAAGCCAGAAAGATGGTAACTGGAGATCACACAACTGGGTCCTAAGGATCCCCTGCCCTTAGAACATTAAACCTCGAGAGAGAAACGATTGGGATCTAAATGTGGAAGTGGTTAGATTGTGTTGAGGAAAATGTCTCCTGGTAAGGAGATAGAACATCCTCAGGTAGACTTAAAAAACAAATAAAATCTTTCAGAAATACTTAAGACATAACAGACTTCTCACTTCAAATTTCGACTAGAATTTGAGTTATTTCATGGGTATACTGGTATGGGACAATGAAAAGTCTTTGCTAATTTTGCCTAATACACTGAAAAGGGCAACGAAGAATGCAAATATGGAGTTCACCCAAGCAAATGAGATATAGGTAGGTGTAGGCATTTCTAAGAAGCAGACAGACAAATGGCAATTGTTTGAGTTACCCTTCTGAACATACATGCTTTGAACAGAGAGACGCTTCATAGCTTTATTTTTGTGGACAGTGGAAGTTTTTGTATTTTCCTTTTTTCCCCTTCTTTTTGAAACAGGGTCTCACTCTGTTGCTCAGGCTGGAGTGCAGTGGTATGATCATGGCTCACTGCAGCCTCGATCTCGAGCTCAAGTGATCCTCCTGCCCCAGCTTCCTGAGTATCTAGGACTACAGGTGTACGCCACCATGCCCAGCCAATTTTTTTATTTTTTGTAGAGACAAGGTCTCACTATGTTGCCCAGGCTGGTCTCAAACTCCTGTACTCAAACAATCCTTCCTCCTGGAGCCTTCCAAAGTGCCAGGACTACAGGTATTAGTCACCACACCTCTGCAAGTGTTAATGTTTCACAACTGTTAGAATGTAAACTACCCTTGTGAGGTCATGAGCTTTATTATTTCAGTAGCTAGCAGGGTGATGGGCCCCAGGATAAGACAGTAAGACCTGATTGAAATGAGAGAACAGACTCGGGCCCTAGCCTGCCTTTTAGGACATTACTGCCCTTGCTTTAGGAAAAAATAATGCTTTTTTCCTCCCATTTAATTGGGTCATTGAAGTAATAGCACTGAACAAAGGGTTCCACTAAGGATGAAGATAAATAGCGTATCTAACCATTTAAAAATTGTAAAAATTATTCCAATGTTGTTGTTGTTTTCATTGATCAAGGAGAGAGAAAACTAGTAAGTTGGAGTGGTTTGACCCAAATAGGTCAAAGAAAGATGTTTCATTATTTAGAAATTCTACAGGGGCTGCACTAAGAGGATGTTTTCTAATTTTTGCACAAAAAATAAGGTATAAATAATAAATTGTTCAAACCAAGGAACAGAGAACTTGGCTAAGGTGATTGCCTTAGGTACTTATGGTTTGGGCAGAGGACTATCAGCACTGTGTGTTTTGATCTGTGTAACTATGGTATTTAGCTGTAAATATAAAATACTTGAATTGCAGAGTTTGCAAACTAAAAGGGACTGCAGAAATCTTCTAGTCCAGTGGTTTTCAAACTTGATTTTAGCTGCAGACTTTTTCCTTTAAAAATGAAATCTTAAGTGGAACCCCGATGATTAACACAGATAAGAAGAAGTGGGTTCCTCTGGCACTTTACATCTTGAGAATCTTGATTCTTTGGGGGAAAAGTTCTTCATTGCCTACAAAATCCCTTAAGCACCTCAGGTGGCACAGTTTGAAAACCACTGATCTAGTCCAACCCTTTCATTTTACAGATGAATAAACTGAGGTCTAGAGAGGTTAAGTGACTTGCCCAAGGTCACACAGCTAGTCATGGAAGAGCCAGGACTAGATCTCAGGTCTCTTGATTCCCAGTCCAATGCTCTTTCCACTACACCACACTGCCAGTAAGGTAGGTGCTATGTTAGCATTATGTTCACAGCCGCTAATAGTCTTCAGTATTTTCCAACTGATTTATGCTAATATGCATTGAATATTGAAGTATATTATTTAGAAATTTGTAGGATATGCAAATACAGATTTGAATCACATGGGTATACTCTTAGAAGATAAATCAGTATCTAGAATGTTTCAGTTCACTTTTAAAAATTATTTTAAAGCAATGCAATTAGGTAATGTCTCAGCTACACTGGATATTTTAGTCTGATATCAATGATCAATATGTAAGGAGTCAGTATGTTTTAGTGTAGACACATACTTTGATGGGAGTGGCATTAGGATTCCTGGCTGCCACTCCCTTGGGGGCTATGCTCTGCCATCATTTCCAATATTGGCCAGTCTATTCAGAATAGTGCATCCCTCTTAGTATGTAGTGGGCATGTTCTTTAACATAAAACTCTGAAGATTTACCCTCAGTTCTTTCTATGTCTTTACCTTCTGTCTCTAAGTCCTTTATTCTTCTCAGCCTGGTGTGTATGAATTGTCACTGCGGGACCCACCCTAAAGGGGCATAAAGGATGTTTCATTGTAGTATCCTGTTGCCCCTGATCATCTCTGTTGTTGATTCAGTTTCCACCTGGATTGCTCTAGTATTATCAGACAAAGACTAGATGCTGTCACTAGATGCCAGGAAAGTAGAAAAAGTGCCTCTATGCTGTTATTTTACTACCTAAAATAAAGAAGGCATGTAGAAGTCTGTAGCCACTGTGAACCAGTAGAATTCTTATGAGAAAATGTCCCTGAGAAAATAGATGTTACCACCTGTCTAAAGATAAGAGTGCCGGTCTTGTAAGTAAAAAGTAAGTTTGGGAGCAGTGATTACAGTCAAAGTTGAATATGGTTTGTTTCTATCTTATTGAATATATTAGGGGCTAGTCTCTAAGCAGTAGAAGTATATACAGCCAGAAATTACTTCTTGAGTCCTACATTTATTTGAGAATCAAGGAATCGTGACTAGTTATCAGGTCTTATTTATAGAATGCATTCCTTCTGAAAGCCAAGTTCAGAGTTTTGTGCATCACATGGTGATGTGTCGTCAGGGTGTTCCCGTCCTGCCGTATAACCTGATAACCCCAGACAGGATACATTAGCTCTCTGTGTATGTGTTTCCTCAACTTTAAAATAAAATAATGACCTACATCTTCCTTCTAGTCCAGGCTAGCTCTGTATGACTGCTGATTGATTACCTTGGTGACTCAAGATAGTGTCAGGGTCTCAGACATTGCATTGCATGCTCTGTTCACTTGGTTTGATCCTTACTTTCCTGTAGAAGTTTCTGTGATGATGGAAATGTTATATATCTGTGCAGTCCACTACTGAAGCCACCAGCCACACGTACCTGTTGAGCACATGAAATGTGGCTGCTGATACTGAAGAACTGAATTTTAAGCTTTATTTAATTTTAAGTAACTTACATTTTAAGTTAAGCAACCACATGTAGCTAATGTATTGAACAACACAGTTCTTAGATGTTCTCTGACACAGAAGTCAGAGACCAAGTGGAATAGGTGTAGCTCAAGTGTTCATCAAGAGAGTGGTGATGTTTTACCTTGATGATTCTTCATCAAATATAGTCGGTCTTAGGGTAACTTGTTAGAAATCAAGCACTGTTTTTTGAATGAAAATGTTATCTACAGGAGACTTGAGTTTCCTCTTGTTTGTGACTTAACCACATGAGCTTCAACTGAAAAGATATTTGCTAATTTGATGAGAAGTGAAGCATTTTCTCCTATCTGCAGGCTTATGATCATTTAGGTCTCGACACAGGTCTCAGTGAATTCCCGTATGTTTTCTGGGAAGCTGAGTTTAGGTTTCTGGTCAGTAAAAAATATTCTGTCTTTATTCCAAGCTCAAATATGAGTGACTGAACTGTGCTGATTTCTGAATAGATGATGAAACAAACTCTTGTTTTTTCCCTCTTAGAACCAAAGAAAATGGCTTTGACAGAGAGCCTTTGCACTCAGAACATCCAAGCAAGCGACCATGCACTATTAGCCCAGGCCAGCGGTACAGTCCAAATAACGGCTTATCCTACCAGCCCAATGGCCTGCCTCACCCCACCCCACCTCCACCTCAGCATTACCGTTTGGATGATATGGCCATTGCCCACCACTACAGGGACTCCTATCGACACCCCAGCCACAGGGACCTCAGGGACAGAAACAGACCTATGGGTAAGACTGAAGGATCTGTTCACTTCTTATGGGATTGGGTGCTTGAAGACTTGCACCATTACTTCTGAACTGAACTTGAGGCTTGAAATCTGTGATAGGGATAAAAATTATCTTATCTTATCTTGCTTTATATTGTCTCCTTTATGAAAAAAACTTGATTGGTATTAATAGACTTTTCAACAGCTGTGCGCTGTCTCTCTCCTAATCACTTGTATTCTTTAAGACAGTACACTAAATTTCTTTGGAGGAGGGCATCTATATTAATACAAGACCCTCAATTGTGTTTGTAACAAATGCAAAATAAATTTTTAGCTTGAATTCTCTTTTAACACGAGACTTCATATGCAGTCTGCCTGCCACAAATATTTTAAAAAATCACTTTATTTTCTTGCATTGTGTCTTTTGTTTCAGATAGTCTCTACGTTTATTTTGATTTTTTTCGAGCCTCCATGATATTCCATATTTCCAAAGTATGATATGGTATGCTATCTGCGGCTTCACAGATGTTTCCTGAGGAATGATTTGGTACTTTTGTTTACTTGAAAATGCCAGTGATTGAAGTTAATATTGACAATTTGGGGTCAAGGATCGGAATACTGAAGAAGTGAATTTGGGCAAATATGTGTTCTATTTCCCTGTGTTCATTCCTTCTTTGCATAAAACTATTAGAAGTAAAGCATTTTGTCTGGGTGCAGTGGCTCACGCCTATAATCCCAGCACTTTGGGAGGCCGACATGGGTAGATGAGTTTGAGCTCAGGAGTTTGAGACCAGCCTGGGCACTGTGACAAAATCCCGTCTCTACTAAAATTAAAAAATTAGCCAGGCATGGTGGTGGACTCCTTTAGCCCCAGCTACCTGTGGGGCTGAGGCAGGAGGATCGCTTGAGCCCAGGAAGCAGAGGTTACAGTGAGATGAGATCATGCCACTGCACCCCACACCATGCACCCCAGCCTGGGTGGCAGAGCAAGACCCTGTCTCAAAAAAAAAAAAAAAAAAAAAGAAGTAGTAAAGCATTTTGAAGACATTGCCTTCTGTAGAACAAATGTCTACCATGAAAAGTGAGAGAGAAGATGAACAAGGTAAGTTTTTAAACATATGATTAGTGGTTCAGTGGTGGAGATGATAGTGTATCAGAGGGTTATTAGTAAGTACACTATTACTGGAGTGCCTTCAATTCTTAATTAGTGATGAGTCTAACTGAGAGCAATAGTGAGTCTCCTCTTCTTTTTCCATCTCCTGTGTCCACATCACCCACCAACAGGACTTTCTCTACCTTGTAACGAATTGCTGGCAAACTTTCGTGATGCGGGTGACTTAGTGGCCAGTACACTAGAAAGAGCAGGGGATGAAGTGCAAGTAGAAAACCCAAAAACAGAGCTGAGGATACAGAATTCTGGGGAATGTAGCTAGCCAGTTATTCACTACTTGATTACAGTGATAGTGGTTTTTGTTTTGTTTTGTTTTGTTTTTAGCCACAGGCAGAGAGAGTCTTAATATATAAAGTTTACATTTGATTTCCAAGTATGTTGCTAGCAAACAGGGGCTCCACGGGTAGGGCCTTTTTTGCCTTTCTACGCCCAACACCCCAAATGTTTAGAAAGCAGGAAGAGTCAGGATGAGGGGAGGGGCGATTGAAGCTTTGGTTGTAAGATAGTAAATTAGTAGTTCTGGTTCTCCACAACAGTAATTTCTACGTTTATATAGTGTGTCAGACAAATGACTAAGCATATACTTTGTGCTTTCTTAATAGCCAATCTGTCTAATGTTCTCGCAGGTACCATTTCTGAAGAGCTTTCAAAGGTGGTTATGCTATTTCTTGATCTGGATTGATATTTGGACCCCAAAATCAAATGTGATAACAATTCCCTTCTACACAAAGCCTTAGCATTTATTTATGACTTAAGTACTGAAAACCATGACTGCATGTTTTTAAATAGCAGTGGAGTCATCAGGTCGTGGTGAGACCAATTCAAGGGATCCCATTTTGTAGATGTGTTAGCAAATGGCCTGTTTCTTAGGCAGCAGGTGCTATTTTGTGAAATATTAGTTCCAGTGCACTATACAGTAATCAGCAAGGAAGTAATTACACTTATGTGCAACGATTATGTTTTCATCAAGTAATGTAAAATATCCCTTTATGAATTATATCTGTATCCATTGGTTTTATGTGATTTTCTTCAGACCATGTTCCTTACCTTTTAATTATATTAGCTTATAAAACTAATAGTGCTAATCTCTATAAATATGTGCAGCTACTAAACCATCCCTAAAGTCTGGCAGAGTTTAGTGTGTGTTAATGTAAAATAAAATCTTGATGTATGAGCAACAAATTATGGTATTACATCAGGCTGCCATTTTGAGAATATAAAAATTGTCATAAAGATATACTTAGTCTGGTACGATTTATAAATGCCTATTATGTGTAGGGACATATACTCACTAGAATCCTTCAGTAAAGTAACCTGTTAGCGGCATTAGTTTATAAGTAAGCTTAGAGTTTTAGCCTAGTCAAAATATTCTAAAACAAAATAACTAGTTAAGACTCAACATTAGTGTCAAATTTCCCACAAATGAAAATGTGATTATGAGCTATTTAATGATTATGAGCTATTTTCCCCTGGTACATCCCTCTGGTATTATGACTATAAATAAAAATTGTGTGCTGCTGAATATTTAAGTATCTTAAATAGAGAAATTAGTAAATGTAAAATCTTGATTTATTTTTTATTTTTAAAGATTTGATTAGATCTAACAAATGACTTTCAGTGTTCAAAAGCAGCAAATGAATCTTACATTTTTTCAGCAAGTACTTGAGCTCAAACATGTTTCTAATACACTTAGTATTTTTTTTAAATGAGATGAAGCTTAGTACTGTTTCACAAATGCTGAAATCCCACTACCACAGATGTCCTGTTGCTCATTAATATTACTCCAGGCGTTACAGCTTGTGTCATTACTGATTTGTTCTGCTGAATTTTTCAAGCTTTTGAGACCTCTGGAATTCTTGTCCTTAAAGGCAAATATTCAGATGCCTCTAACATGGAAGTCACTGTCACATTTATATCCTTATCACTTTCTGGTTATTTTCTGTGGTGACTAATTTTAACAGTAGTGGTTTTTCCCTAAAACACAGGCAACAAATAAGTTAACAAAAATTACATATTTGCAAACATTTCAACTTGAAATAATCACAACAGAGCAGTAACTAAGTACTATTTTTCCCAATGTGTTTATATTATGCAAATTAATAAAACATATTTGCACTTTTACTTTTTAACCAATAGGTGGCATTGACAATTTTAACTTTTAAAATATATCTTAGAATATGTTCTAATTGGACAGGAGTGGTACAAAGCATCTTGCATTTAGCTTTGCAGTTAGTCTGAGAAAGGGTTGTCATAAATTTGTTCACTTCCATCAGTTGTAAATGAAATCTCTTTACATGGTTGGCTGAACAGAGTCATGTGACTCATCTTTATTTGTGTACATCATTGAAAAAAAGGGATTTCTAACCACTTAAATCTCACAAAAAGTAAAATTCAGTGTCTTATAACTCGTTTGGTCATTTAATTCTTACATAAGTTCCACAGAGAGTTAGCCCAGTTATCTAGAAACCCAAACTATAAGAAACCTTATTTGCTGTTCAGAGTAACATTTTGAGAATTGGTAACCAAAAATAATAGTTTTGTTCATTTAAATTGCAAAATAATGCCACAGCTCAATGACTTTCCTATTCAACAGAATATAAAGTGAATATGTAAGAGGAACAACACGTTTCCAGGTTTCTCTGATCGGAACCTTTCAGCCCATCTTTTTAGTGAGACACATTTACTTCCTATTTTAATGAGCATCCTAGCTAACTGCTTAAATTCGTTAATACTGGTGCTCACTTGGTAAACACTTATATATTACTTTTTCATAGTGGTATCTTAATTATGATGCTAAAGAGCATTAAGTCTTATGGACTTCAAATTAGGATTTTCAGTTGGTTCACTTGGATTTATGATATTTGTCAAATTATATCTTGTATGTTAATTTTGTAATGAAGGATGTCCAATTTACTTTTATTTTTTATTTTTTTGGTAAACCAAATGAGTATATGTAGCTCCATATTATACAAGCCTTCTCTTCATGGTCTAATTTTGTCATGTAGGTATATGTGTTAGGATTGTATTCATTTATGCAAGGCTGAAATATGGAAAAATTTACCATGCTTGTTTTGAGAAAGCATGTCCCTTCCCATGTAAAATGACTTATGCTATCTTTATTTTTAATGCAGGACGTCAATGCTTTAAAAACCACTTAATGTCTACTTGTGGTTTCTTATATTTATTAAGAGTTAGAATGTATTTTTACTTACAGAGTGTTGTGTGGATAACTAGCTGTGGGCTTGGTGTCACTTAACTGTCTCTTGTGTGTAAAATAAAGTCTTCTGACCAGCTGACCTCTGAAATTCCTTCTAGTTCTCGTATTTTATCATTCTGTGAGGAACCTATTAGGTAATTCTGAATCATGTCTCCATTCAAAATCAAATGTATTTTTACATCATTGAGTTTGCCCACATAGTCCTTGCTGTGAGTCTGTGTGTGTATGGGTTGTATACTGAACGCTTTAGGGTTATTCAGCCTTCTCTATTTTTGTAGGGTTGCATGGCACACGTCAAGAAGAAATGATTGATCACAGACTAACAGACAGAGAATGGGCAGAAGAGTGGAAACATCTTGACCACGTAAGACATCAGTAATCATTTGGGATTAAAAAATGTTTGGAAAACAACTGGAGTGAGGTTATGTGATAAAATAAAAGCTTGGTGATCCTTTGAAGGTACTGTGTTTCCTGCTATCCTTGAAAAAAATAATGAGCGAGAATATTTGAAGTAGAATGTAGAATTTGATTTCTAAATTGATATGAAAGCCACTTAAGAGAAATGTTTAGATCTTGGAAAGGAATTCTCAAAGCCAGATCAGTGGGCTACTGTTTTATTGTGAAAAGGTTATTTAATTTCTAAAGTAATGGGATTAGTATTTAGAGAGGTGGATTTACTGGCTATAGTGCCTTCAGGTGAAATTTCCCTTCTGTCTTGTGTTCATACATCTCTCTTCTCATTCCCGTCGAATTTTCTCATCTATTGGCTCTGAATTTCAAATCTAGCTGTAGAAAATACTAGACCAAAAACTTCAGGGATAAAATTGCTTCCTTCATTGTCCTGAAATGGTTTGTTTCACTATTCAGTAAAATCTTTAATTGTGATGATTTATACGCTCTTCCCTATTCTCCCCTTTCCCACATAGCTGTTAAACTGCATAATGGACATGGTAGAAAAAACAAGGCGATCTCTCACCGTACTAAGGCGGTGTCAAGAAGCAGACCGGGAAGAATTGAATTACTGGATCCGGCGATACAGTGATGCCGAGGACTTAAAAAAAGGTGGCGGCAGTAGCAGCAGTCACTCCAGGCAGCAGAGTCCCGTCAACCCAGACCCAGTTACACTAGGTAACTTTTCTTCAGATGAGTATCTCGAACACATATTTCTTATGCTGTTAATGCTGACTTTATTTTTAACTTCTTTTTAAAATTAAAGGATATGCAAGGAATTTTAAGACAATAAACAATTTACATATCCTCCAATATGTCTTATCTGTCTGTTAGGAATTTGGGCAGATTGGCATAGACAGAGATTGCCACAAAACTTAAATTCCTTTTCCAGGTAAATGTATTGAGCTGATGGCAGAGTTTCCGCACTGAACCAGAATTTCATGTGCTTAACTAAAACTTGCGCTCCTTCAAAATGCCTCAAAATAGCAAAAACAATCTCAGGGAGTGGGCCTGGGGCTTAGACACTTCCATCAAGGTCTCTAGTGAATTCTGCCACTGCCTACCAATGTTAGCACTGCACACGAGGATGTATGTTTCAAATTATTAATTCAAGAAACAGCCCATAAGACAATCTTGTTTGTTAGTTGAATCTCAGATACACACATATATATGTGTGTATATATATATATGTTTTTTTTTAACTTTTTTCTCAACAGCCCCTGCCCAGAGAGACCTAAAAACTATATATTTTGCCTACAGCTATTTTTAAATTAATGATACCGATGCAGCACTCTTCCTTTGATTTGATCTTAACTTGCATTACTTGATCATGATTGTATTAATTCTAGTTTTATAATGGGACTCATAATATAGTTGTGCCTTAGAAATGGAATGTTAGTATGTAACTGTATTACTTATTGATATTTGGGAATTGTTGGGGTTATAGATAGAATATAATCCCATATATGTTGAAAGAAATCGTCAACCTCAAAGAATTTTTGTGTGGCCTGTGAACTTTTACCTAAATTAATAATATGGTTTTGTCGCTGACATTACCGCCTATTACATGTGAATACTTTTTGAGTAAACTTAGGGAGATGGGTTTCTGTGGATTCTTGTTCTCTTATATTCTCTTATGTGATTAACCCCATACCCATCTGCTAATTCAAGTTAGAGTACTGTCCATGCTGCAAAACATGTGCAGATTAAGCTCATAACTTTGGCCTCATTAGTATTATGACTGATTATCAAAAGTTAAAAACTTGAAGTATATGATCTGTCTATTGATCACATTATTGTTTTCAATTTGTTCTCAGCCAGTGTAGCTTTCTATGCACTTAGGTTTGTAGATTTTTGCTAATCTCTGAATGCTGAATGCCTATTGTCATAAGTATTAAATAATGGAAGAGTCTAAGTCACTTAATTTACCTAACAATTATTAATCTAAAGCATATTTTAAAGGCAAAACTGTATTTGTCAGGTCAGAGTAGGGCAAGCAGCGAAAACAGAATTACATTTGGTTTGAGCTTGTATTGGTCGAAACCAAACTATTTAGAGCAGAGTGGAAAAAAAGTCTTGTGTTTATTTCCTTATTATGAACAAAAATTGATTAATCATGAGAGATTTGCTTAGGACAGAGGAGACATTTATAACTATCCAGTCTAGGCAAAAATTGAGAGCCTTGAAGTAAATAAAACTTAGGGAGTTAAAACATCTAGTTTGGCTTATTCTATTGAACAGATTCATTGAGTCAGTATTTATTTACTGAGTGCTTACTATATGCCAGGCATTGTGCTAGGCATTCTAATGAAGGAAAAAGAGTCTTCATTTCTTTCTTTGAGGGCCTTTGGGTCTAGTGGAAGAAGGCAAGGGAATAGCTAGTGTTAAGGCCATAGGATAGTTACCTCAATTCAGTTGACCAAACTGACCAGATTGCTATCATCTGCCATCCACTGTAAAAGAAACATCTCCAAAATTGATCAGACTTCATACCTAAGTGAGTTATCAGCACATAGAACAAGGGCCATTTTGTGTATAGTCACTAATGCTACAGTCAGATTCTGGTGATATAGGTGTATATCATGTTTTCCAGGAAGAGAGGTTCATTGTCCCTGTTACATAACCAAAATACACTTGGTTTTAAAAAACTCCTTTTTAAAAGTACGCAAACTGTACTATTTTTAGTGATGTTCAGTGGATTTATATTTTTGTTAAACCTGAGATGTTTGTTTGGCTTTAAGCTTTTGTAAGTTATATTAGTCAAAGGGTACAGCATTTAATTTCTTTGTTTATAGACAACATTAAGACATTATGTTCTTTATGGACACAGAATCCTAAGTTGCCATTAAGATACTATTATAACTTTAGAGAAAATCTGTGTAGAACTCTGCAGTGTGCAAGTTTTAGCATCCAATAGTGTTTTGACAGTTTTTTTCACTGTACATCCTTACTAGCTGATTCTTTCAGCCTTGTGTACTATTTTCTGAGACAGAGCTATGGCTGTAAATAAGAGGACAGGTGGTTTGTAATTATGGGCCACAATCATTTACATTAAGTGCTTTCTAAGTCCCTCTTCCAGGCTTTGGAGTTGAATGAATTGATGTGTGTAGTGAAAGGATTGGAGATTATTGGCTGATAAATCTATTTTCTGTGGCTGGAAAGTGTTTAATGGAGTGCACGTGTGCAGATAAATCTATGGATATGTCTATATCTTTATATACATTTAGATCTCCATATCCCCAGTGGTATGTATTTCTTTTAGCCTAATTCTTTTGCTTCTTAAACTACTGTCTGGTCTCAAATGAGACCTTCGGAATATATTATAGAAGATATCTTTGGTTCAAAATATTGCCCTACTTATATCCCTAACTTGGAAACACTGGGAATGTTTAGTCATACACACATTCTTAGCATTTTAAAATTATATTTGGGGACTTCACAGAGAAGAATGTAACTTTCATGACTGATGTGTTGTGCTTGTTAAACTCAATCCCATTCTCACTTTTGAAATATATCCGTAGTATTAAGTGAGTATAGGGGGTTAGTAAAATAACTCAATTAATCTATTGCTAATTGAATTTTAAGAGTTTTCCTGGCCAGACGCAGTGGCTCACACCTGTAATCCGAGCACTTTGGAAGGCTGAGGCAGGCGGATCACAAGGTCGGGGATTCGAGACCAGCCTGGCCAACATGGTGAAACCCCTTCTCTACTAAAGATTAAAAAAAAAAAAAAAAAAAATAATCAGGCATACTGGCACATGCCTATAATCCCAGCTACTTGGAAGGCTAAGGCAGGAGAGTCACTTGAACCTGGGAGGCGGAGGTGGCAGTGAGCCGAGATCACGCCATTGCACTCCAGCCTGGATGACAGGGCAAGACTCTGTCTCAAAAAAAAAAAAAAAAAAAAAAAAAGGGTTTTCCTAAGATACTAAAATCTCTTTTTTGAATAACTTCTGAAACAGTTTTTAACACTGAGTAACTGAGTATACACTGAATTCATAATGGTATTTCTGTTCTTTAAATAAAATGCAAGTTGACATCTTGAAGGACTTTTCATTAAGTAGGTTTTCTTGAAATAATAGATATTTATTATATTTACTGTTGTTACTCATTTACTTTCCAGGGAGAACTCCAAATATCCAACTCTTAACAAAATTAGAAAGCAAATTTTAACACAGCTGTCTCTATTTTCAAAGTATGACTTACTTTACATTTAAGTTTTATTACATGGTATACTTCACAGAAGAAGAGCAAGATAATGTGATCAGAACTGACAGATTTGACCATGAAGTAGAATTACTTTTATATGTATAGAGAGGCAGTTGCTGGTTAGCACTTTGTATGTTTTCTGAAGTGCTTGTCAGAATCTCCGTAGTAGATCTTTTTCCTTTCTTTGTCTTTGGTTCCTTTTTCTCTCAGAATGTTGTCACGTCACTCTCTTGGCTCCTGACATTTTCTTTTAAATTACTTTCCTTTTTACTAGCTTTTGACTATTCTAGAATCTTTCTGTAGTTTGTCTTGTATCTGTGTGTTCTCTCTTTGTTTTCTAGAAGTCTTCCACATCTTTTTTTTTTTTTTTTTTTTTTTTTTTTTTGAGACGGGGTCTCACTTTGTCACTCAAGGTGAAGTGTGGTGGCATAATCTTGGCTCACTGCAGCCTTGACCTCCTGGGCTCCCACCTCAGCCCCCGAAGTAGCTGGGACTACAGGTGACTGCCACCACACCCAGGTAATTTTGTTGTATTTTTTGTAGGGGTGGGGTTTTGCCTTATCGCCCAGGGTGGTTTTGAACTCCTGAGCTCAAGGGATCTGCCCACCTTGGCCTCCCAAAGTGCTAGTATTACAGGCGTGAGCCACTGTACCTGGCCAAAATTTTTTTCTAATGATAGGTTTAAGGCTATTGTCAGGGACTGGACATAAATTCTCAAATATAAATACACTTTCCCTGTGCTTTTAAAAAATGTATGAACATTGTGATGATGTCGTAGTAAATTTAGAAAATACCTTCACTCTGTTTTGTTAAGAGTTTAGTACTTGCCAGAGATAGAAATATCAAAAAGTTTTGTTTAAGTGTAATGAAAAATCAAACTTAGCATTCATAAAAAACTTAGAGCCGGGAGTGGTGGCTGACGCCTGTAATCCCAACACTTGGGGAGGCCGAGGCGGGCAGATCACTAGGTCAGGATATTGAGATCATCCTGGCTAACAGGGTGAAACCCCATCTCCACTAAAAATACAAAAAATTAGCCAGATATGGTGGTGCACCCCTGTAGTCCCAGCTACTCGGGAGGCTGACGCAGGAGAATTGCTTGAACCCTGGAGGAGGAGGTTGCAGTGAACCAAGATCGTACCACTGTATTCCAGCCTGGAGGACAGAATGAGACTCTGTCTCAAAAAAAAAGAAAAAAAGAAAAAAAAAAAAGCTTAGTAGCTCAGGAGCTTGTTGAATTAATACCATCCCCTGTCCCAAGTGGGTTGGTAGAGGAATTAGTATTTTAAAATACTACTAGCTGGCAAGTTTTATGATTGTCATATGATTGAATTATGGAATTTCTCATTGCTCTGTAAATCCTCAGGAAATCTAGCATGAAGGTTGAAAGCACAAACTCAGTAGAATTTCTAGATTCAAATTACTCATTCCTCTCCATATTAGTTTTGCAGCCTTTGGCAGGTCATAATCTCTTTGTGCTTCAGTTTCCTCGTGTAAAATGGGGATGGTAATACATATTTCATAAGCATTTCTGTATAATGAGTTAATAGGTAAAAAACTTATGAGACAGTGCCTGACACATAGTAGATGTGTTATAGCTTAGCTGTTACTATTATTTAGATGCGCATTCTCAAAAATAACTTTTTGCTGGGAGTAGTGGCTCATGCCTGTAATCCCAGCACTTTGGGAGGCTGAGGTGAGAGGATCCCTTGAGTCCAGGAGTTTGAGTCCAGCCTGGAAAATACAGTGAGGACCCCATCTCTACCAAAAATCGAAAAATTAGCTGGACATGATGGTGCATGCCTGGGGTCCTAGTTGCTCAGGAGGCTAAGATGGGAGGTTTCCTTGAGCCCAGGAGGTCAAGGTGACAGTGAGCCATGTTTGTGCCACTGCCCTGCAGCCTGGGCAACAGAGCAAGACCTTGTCTCAAAAAATAAAATTAAAAAATTTAAAAAATAAAATAAAATGAACTTTAAAAAATAGTGGTAAATGAAACTAGTGAAGTTTTTCCTTGGCATTCAAGATTGTGTATTGAGTATTTTTTCATCTAAAAAGTACTTCTAAGCAGTTGGCTACTTTAATAGGCACAGGATTAGAAAATACTCCTGTCTTAAATATAGTAAATCTGTTGTACCTTTGGGACCCTAATTCATAATACAAGTCTATAGAAAAATAGATTTCTCCCAGCCAATGAAATATTTCAACTTCTATACTCTCAGAATATGAAAAACACAAACAAGTCATTCTGTGTATATTTCCCTGTAAATGTTTGGAGTTCTGTACCCTTGTATTGATTTCTTTAAATCACATCATGAAATTAATCTCTCAGTCATTCAGCTGACTTCATAATGCAAATGCCTACTGTACTTAACTATATTGGGTTTAAAAATAAGGGACTATTAGTTAAATATGTCCATCTTTTAAAATTAAGAGGAGATGGTTACTTCCTGGAGCATTAAGTATGTTTGTTGTAAAAAATGGAAATCCTAAAGCAGTTGCTAGCTTCTAGGTTGGATTTAGGCTTCTGAAACCTAGGGTGAAGATTTCTGAATGTATTATCCTTAAAAGCAAGTGGCATTTGTAAAGATAAAAATTACTTAACTCTTTCTTTCTTTTGATGGTTTTTGTAATAGATATTATCATGATCATAGCCTCACTCTGCCCACTACAGGATGAAGGCCATACCTAGGTGCTGCCAAGCTTTGAGCATTGCTGTCCTGGGTCATATGAGGTCACATTGCTTCTCCAAAGGCTATCAGCTCATCCCTTCATGTATATTGATGGCGGCCCTTGCAGTATCTAGTATCCAATGGTCTCCATCCTGTCGTAAGTGTAGTGCATCTTCCATCTCTTTCATACATCATAGATTGCTCTTTCTGTTCTTTCACATTTCTTACACCATTTTCTGTCACTATGACCTGGTCTCCTCTCTTCATGGACATGAATTTTTTCAAGAGGCTCTCTTCATCCTCATCCCCTCTCATCCCCCCCAAGCAATTTGCAACCCAAAGCAAGCTAGACTTAACTTAGAAGGACTTTTCTATAATGTTTTCATCTTTCAGTGGTTGCATATATATATATATATATATATATACACACACACACACACACATTTCACATTTTAAACCATCTTGTATAGATTCTTCTGTCTTTGCTTTTACCACTACATTTTAGAACAATGATTCCTTTTTATAGCAATCTATATTTTATAGGTGCTGACGAGTTAATGGTTAAGAATTAGCTTCTTTAGAATCTAAGCCTTAGAATCTTAGGGTGTTTTAGGTAGATGTGTCTAGATTAGCCAGTATTCTAAAATAGTGAAGTCCTAGGAGAGAATTGTCCCTTGTTTTGTTTTTCAAACTCAGTTTTCCCTATATAGATTCTGATATTGCTGCTGCTTAATCAGAAGAGGAGATATTAAATGTATTAGTCATTTGGTTTCTGAAGCTATAAAGTAGCGTTTATCAGGGTATCAAATAGATTTCTGAGGAGTACACCTGCTACCAATCACTCTGTTCTTTTTGTTGGTAGACCTGACCTTTATCGAGTACACTAACTTAGAACTAGAGAGGATATTGTAAAATACGTATATATGATTATTTCCCTTTAGATTCTGCTATTTTGAAAAACCGTCTTTTAGAAGGTAGGTTATCATTAAGAAAATTTTTGCATAATTGGCTTTAGCATTTCTATTGGGTTTCTAAGTCAGTTAAAGTTTGAGCGTATGTGGACATGGCAATATGTCAGTGAGAAATTTAGGAAGATGTAGCCAAGGCAAAACATTATACAACTTTCCAGTGTGGTATATGTACCCTCAAGACACCTGCTGTGCAGCCCATAGAAGGTGGAAGGTCAATTGAGCCTGGCACGTTAATATTTGAGTCAGTTTGGGTGTTATAAACATTCAAGGGTGAGGCTCAAGTAAAATTTTTGAAAGTGTCATCTAAGAAATTTGAAGATTTTGCTTCCAAGGACAAAGGCAGTGAATTGTGAACTATAGAAATATTTTCTGTTTCCAAGCGACATAGATTCTGGGAGTTTAAAAAATTACTTGGTGTATATTGCTTAATCCAAACTTCTTTAATGGCTTTGTTCTCTTCAAAATTTGTGGTATTTGGATTTTTAACATTGAGAGAAAAGATAAACTTTAAAATATTCTCTTCACCTTAGTTATTTATAAGGAAATAATTATATAGCCATTCTTACAAGAGCATGTAGTAATAATAATGATGATAATAATGAGGATAATAGCAAATACCAGATGATGAGAGTTTAGGATGTGTATGTAATAGGAGGTATTTCCTTCAATCCTCACAGCAGTGCTCTCAAATAATGGTAGTATTGTCCTCACTTTATTATAGATGAGGCATCTGAGGACATGGACAAACTAACATACTCAGTGTTCCATGGTCAATAGCTGCTTCACTGGGCGCTAGAACTAACTTTCTTCAGCCTATGTTGCCTGAGGCTGGTAATTAGCATCTTTCATGCATGGACTTTGGATACCTAAACATCTCCTTTCCTGTTCTTTATCATAATACTTGACTACTTAATCAAAAAATAATGTTTATAGGCTGGGCATAGTGGCTCACACCTGTAATCCCAGCACTTTGGGAGGCTGGGTGACCTGACGTCAGAAGTTTGAGACCAGCCTGGCCAACACGGTGAAACCCCATCTCTACTAAAAATACAAAAATTAGCTGGGCTTGGTGGCATGTGCCTGTAATCCCAGCTACTCGGGAGGCTGAGGCACGAGAATCGCTTGACCTGGGAGGCAGAGGTTGCAGTGAGCTGAGATCATGCCACTACACTCCAGCCTGGGCAGCAGAGCACGACTCTGTCTCAAATAATAATAATAATAATAATAATGATGAAAAAATAATAATTTTTTATAAACTACAGGTCTCTTCTTAACACAATAAATGAAAAAAAAGTTGCCACTTTGGAGTCATGTTTTTTCTTTCCTCAGACTTTACAGATCTGTTCTCATTCTTATCCAATAAATTATGCTTAAAGTCTTTTCTCCTTAAAAGTTGTCTTTAAATGTTGTCATAAGTAAATCTCTGTGTTGTACTGTGTCACATGGCTAAATATGAACTTGATTGCACTTTATTTCTTCTGCAAATAGTTATAGTGGTAAGGAAGATAATCTTGATAAATCTAATTAGTTGTATCACATTTCCTTTTAGGTTGTTTATGTACCAGCTTTATCTCGCCTTAAGAATGAAAGTTACTTCAGTAAAAGCGTTTTTATTTTTGTCATTTACTTTATAGAAATGAATACACACAGGAGAATGCATAGATATTTCCAGTCCATCCTATTAAGTAGTCATGACATCAGAGTGTAAGCTTTTGAAAATAAACTTTTAAATATTTGTAATAATTTTAGATTAAAAAATTGCAAAGATGATATAGTTTCCATATATTCCTTACCAAGCTATAGTAAATTTTTGCTAATTCAGAATAGTTGAGAAAATCTAATGTTCTTGCCAGTTGATAATCTATGTGCCCTGCAAGAATTCAAAGCATTCAAATGTATTTAAAGCATTCAAATGTAATAACATATACTTAGCTAAACTGATCATGCTTCTCTTTATTTTTGACATTGTGTAGCACCATAAAATATAGGAGACTGGACTGAATGTCTTGATCTTCAACATAACCATTAGATAAAGTATTGTTTAAACGTATATGCTACTCAACATTTACTCTACACATAGAGAAACTTTCAGTTTTCCTCAGAATTTATCATGGGTTTAATAATTGTGTTTTATAAAAGTTAAAATGATTTTTTTCTTACTGAACTCTTCTATATAAGGAGGCTTTTATTGAAAATCCGATATGGAAGACGTGAAATGCATATTTTAGCTATGGAAGACTGTATGCACTTTGTTTACTTTCGAGCATATACAAGTACTATAAAATGTTTTGTGTTATTTCCATGAACATATTATTTTAGGAGTTAGCATTCCTGTATCAAAGTTGTTATTAGTTGTTTTCTTAAACTTTTAAAATCTGAGAAGCATAGTAAGCACTGCATTTAATTTAAAGTGGAACTTCATTTCCTTTTCTGGAAAGCATGGGCTAATTCTCTTTGCTCAGCAGAATGTCTGTGAATCCATTCTAATGAGTCTTTCTGGCTTCCACCCATGTCAAATCCATATGATCTAATTTGTGTGAAAAATTTTAATGCTCACTGAGATTTTTAAGAATTAATTAAGTGTGAGAACTGGTTAGCCATAGAGTGGAGCTTGCTATTCATAGAAAGGTGGCAGAATCAGAGCTCTGTGGAAATTACATTACCTGAACATTTGATTTTTTAACCACCAATTTGATTGACTCTTGAAAGGAAAACTACCAAATACAATTTATTTTCTTTAACAAAATATATCTATAGAAGTCTCCATAGTCAGAAAGTAGTGAGAACAGTGTTCCCAAACATCATATTGTATAATGAAATCAAGTTGCTTTGGCTTTGAGCATGCAGGGCATTTAGACCAATGACCTGTTTTCCTTGGGCTCTGATGACAGGCCTTGCTATTTTTGTATATTTTCAAGAAGTGAAATGTTTAGCCTTTTAAAATTGTGTTTTTGTAGAGAAGCCAGGAGAATGGGCATTGCTTACTTTCACTCTGTACAATGACACAAGTGTGCTTACAGTACTCTCCTCCTCTCTCCACCCCCTTCCCATCCTTTTCATAGATGCGCATCGGGAATTCCTTCACAGGCCTGCGTCTGGATACGTGCCAGAGGAGATCTGGAAGAAAGCTGGTAAGAATTGTTTAAAAACATGAGTTTCGTGTTCTGGCAGCTGTGTGCAGTTGTTAATGCAGTGATGTGAGGAATGACAAGAAAGGACTTTACTGCTAACAACAACAACAGCAAAAACAAAACAAAAACCACAAAGCAAACCAAAACAAAACACCTGATTAATATTCTTAAACCAGGCCTGATTACAAGATGAAATCATTTTTATTTTAGTAACATCTTCCAGTTTCACTATAATTGAGAAGCTGGCAATATTTCCATTATAAAACTCCTTTTTTTTTTCAGGGCCATAATGATATCAGGCTGAAACTTGGCATAGGAGGTCTTAGCTCGCATGCATTTTTTTTCTATGATGAAAAAAATCTAATGTCTTAGAAATTAAATTGCATACTTCAGCCTTTTCTCCTGCATTCTTAAAAAAAGAAAAAGAAAAAAAAAAAACACCCACATCACATCTAGTTGACTTGTTAAAGTACTCAGATAATTTTTTGGTTACAATCGACTTTTAAAATTGTTCTTCTGTACTAATTAGTATTCAACAATCAGAGCTAAATTACTTTTTAAGTGAAATAACAAAGTTACTAAACATTTATTTTTGCTTTTCATATACACTGTCTGCTTTCCATTACAAGATGCTGCTCTGTATTTTGTAATAGTAGATTTAAATCTCCTCATGACCCACTGACTTGTTATTGGGCTTAAAGAAGTCCAGATCTGTGAGAATTTTGGTGGAACCACCTAGCAAGCAAAAAAGTTTTTGAAAACCAGCTCAGGAGATGAAACATAAACCTGTTTCAAGAGTTGAAGAGGCCATGAAAAACATACCAAGGCTTTCAGCTACTGTAACTCCAACTCTTAAAATAGTTTGTCTTTTTGAGTTGGGAAACTGGGAAATGCTACTTCTACAAACAGTACAAACTGAAGAGTCAGGGGACAGATTTTTTGTTTCTTTGGGATTTCACTCAGCTGTGTTTGTAGTTCTGTGTACTTGCTGACTCTCTAGTCACATGTATCTTTTTTTTTTTTTTTTTTTTTTTGAGACAGAGTCTCGCTCTGTTGCCCAGGCTGGAGTGCAGTGGCATGATCTCGGCTCACTGCAAGCTCCGCCTCCCGGGTTCACACCCTTCTCCTGCCTCAGCCTCCCGAGTAGCTGGGACCACAGGCGCCCGCCACCACGCCCGGCTAGTTTTTTGTTTTTTTTTTGGTAGAGATGGGGTTTCACCGTGTTAGCCAGGATGGTCTCGATCTCCTGACTTTGTGATCCACCTGCCTCAACCTCCCAAAGTGCTGGGATTACAGGCATGAGCCACCACGCCCGGCTAGTCACATGTATCTTATCCAAGTATTTTTATACATTTTCCAAGAAATACCTGTTTTTGTAAGAGTGATAATGAGCTTTAAAATCTGATAGCATTGTAGGTTTAGTAGCCCAGATTAAGAATCAGAAAGCTGTCTTGCACGTCCAATATGCAAATTAGATAGGTCCATTTAGCTTAAAGGTTTAAATACATATGTTGCTGAACTGTGTAGTTTTACCAGATTTACAATAATAGTTATGTGGTACTCTCAAGCTGTTAAAAATATGCCGAGTACCACCTACCTGAAAAGACGGACAACATCTTCCTTCTGACCATTTTCTCTTCCATTTCTAAGCTGTCAGTGCAACTTATTCCAATGAGAGGTACAAATAATTGTGATTTTGGACAGAAGAAGGGTGACTTTATGTTCAGAGGAGTGAGTCTTTTCTCCACACTTCCCTTTTTAAGTATATTTAAGTGAAATTCTTCATAGTTCATAAAGAAAAATTGCCAGTAAGGTCTTGTGTAATCCAAATTCCTTATGTGCTATTATCTGCTCAAGTCTTTGTTTGACTGCTATTAAGTGAGAACAGATTTTTCTGAATATAGCACCTTTGTTGGAAAGTCAACTTGAATAGCTATACACAAAGGAAGTCCTACCATAAGTGGGAAGCAATTGGACGCAGATTCATAACTGCACTATGTATTTTCCACTTAGTCAGTTGTTTATTTTTTCCTACATGGCATATTGTTATCTATTGAATCCACTATTATTTTTCTTTACTGTCTGTTTTGGGGTTTTTTTAACCTAATTCTGCATGTAATTTAGGTTTTGGGGACTTAAGAGCAGTCCTTGTTTTTGTTGTGTGCTTGCCCTCTCCAAGAAGGGTTAAACCTTATCTAGGAAGTGTTTAGATTATTTGTTACAGTGCCTATCATCTACAGTAGGTTTTCAATCTAAAATATGACATTAAATTTGTATTCTTCTCACAGTGGGATCCCTAAACTGCTGCTTAAAAACAGTTTAGGAATAGTTTTCTATGGATAGATGCTAAATTTTAAGGAGTATATTAAATCCTCCAAGTATGGATGACAGTTTCATCTAGAAATCTCCAGTAACTACTTATAATATTTATCTTTATAGGCTTCTTAAATGGCATTTCTAGTGTTCAGTGTCAAGGCATCCAACACGATGAAAACACCAAGGGCAGAATGTGACATCTGCACTCAGCTTGTTACAATTTGAAAGCTTTTATCCTAGGTTTCTAAAATTGGCTATGGGCAAAAATTTTTTTTGAAGAAAACCTATAAAGTGTGTCTTTGCAATGAAATTATTATATGTTATCTTTGTTGCAAAAGATAGGTGAATAAAGTGTTTGAAAAATACAAAAGGGGCAGAACACCCAAAACTTGATGTAGCATAACAAATGCATCTACTTTCACAGAAAATTATAATTACAAGAAGTATACCCTGTGCTTGAAAGTACATCTATAGCTTTTTGCATCATTATATTTTGAAATGATTTCAAACATGCAGGAAAGTTACAAAAAAAGTACAAAATATTCCTCTATAACTTTCACCTAGTTTCCCTTATCATACTTGCTTTAGTATTTTATCTTTTCCTCTCTTTCATCCTCTTCTTTCTCTTAAATATATATACATATATATTTCTAATCATTTTGAGAGTAAGTTGCAGACATAATTTCTCTTTACCTTAAATGATTTGAATGTCAGTTTACCAAGAACAAGAATATTCTACTTAACTTCAGTACAGTTACCAAAATCAAGACATTCACATTGATACAAGACTTATTTAATCTACAGACCCTATGCAAATCTTTCACATTGCCCCGAATAATACAGTATAATAACATAACAACACACATTTTTAAAGATTAGAAATCCAAACAATTGTTCAAGGCCATATTCTCTTCTAAAAGTAGTATTTTTAAAAGCAAAAGTAACAAATGCACTCAAAAGTTACCAGGGGTCTTTATGAAACTGGAAAAAAAAATCTAACATAAAGATGGTTTTAAATTTGTAACTGAATGTTTTCTTCAGTATATTTTTACATGATCAGAGAATGTTTGCAGTTGGTAATAAATATTCAAGCACCTTGCAAATGTCCTACCAATTCTCTTTGCTGATCTGTATATGCCTGTGGGATTAGAATAGGAATGCATAATTTAAATATAAATTGCCTGATTTGCATATACAATTAGTCAAGCTACAGCTTTGATCGTAAGCAAAAATTATTGTCCTGTATTACCACTTAGATAGAATTTTAATTCACCTTGAATATTCAAACTAAATTAGACCCTGGCTGTATAGTTAGAAGGGCAGTACTTCCCTTGTGCCCCGAGTCATTTATGATAGGGTAATAAAGCCATCTTTTCACCTCCTAGTGAAGAAGGTGCTGTAAGCTGTTTGCAATACTCTGATTCTACACAGATTTTAAATGCATATCTTAAAGCAGCTAACAAAGGCTTAATACAATTTAGTTAATATTTCCAGCATGGATCTTTTACTTATATTTTAGTTTATAAAACCTAACAGACAGTAATTGCAAAGAAATGTACTTCAGATATAATGCTGCTAAAATGACAGAGGCTACAAAAGTCATGACAGTTAATTAGTAATGGAGAGCTTCTGATGATTCTCAAGTCATGGACGATAGATGTGTGAAATAAACCAGAGGAATTGAAGAAACCATAGGAACACTTGCATCTCTTACATTTTTAATCTACAGTAAAACATTTTTATTAGGAATCTATGTTTTTAATTAAACAGAACATTTAATTAAGGTGCTTTTTAAGTGGGTGAAACAATTAAGTGCAAACACTTGAATGAAACATGTCATAATTAGTTTTAATAGAGTGTTAATTGGTACTAGGTTTGCCAAGTTAATAATTACTGCTTATTAAATTTTCAATTAATCATTGTCATTTTGCTTTGAATAAAGATGAAAATTAGATAAACTAATTCAGGGGGAGGATATTTTCCCCTGTTAATTAGAACAGTTAATTTTTTTAATGGAAATTACTTGTTTTAGTTGTCAATCTTATGTTGTACATTAGTTGAATCTTTGCACCCTTTCCTCAGCCAAAAATAAAGAGCTTATTTGACACCTTGCAGACTCATAGTCAGGCCTGATTGTTTTGGCCCATGGTATGATTCAGTTATATTTGTCTAGTGCAACAGTTGGTTATGCAAAACCACTGTATATATTTGGTAAAGTAAATGGACAGCAGCTTAAAATGTAAAAATGAGATTATTTTTTAAAACCTCTATCATTTAATCTACAAAGGCACATACTTATATTACTCAGGAAATGACTTTTCAAAAGTAAAACTGGATCATCCATTATAGCATTGATTTTCCATTAAAAGGTCTATAGTAACTTAATTGCTATCTGAGTTACCTTTTCACTATTGTGTTGTAGATTATACCAGCAACTAATAGTTTGCCCTTACTTGTTTATGTGTAAAATCCATTCTCTCCCTCTCTTTTTTTCTGAGTGCTTGAGCTGTGGACCCTCCTATATTCATATTAACTTTTAGCATTGTGGAAAACTAACTTTATGTGTCTGAATTATTCAGACAGGTTTCTTGCGAATGTCCTTGTCCTTTAACTTCTTATCTGGTCTCAGAATCATTTCTGGAGGCATCAACTTGATGAAAACATTATAATAATGATATAGGAATTTCAAAAAATATTTCCATAAATTCAAGTTAAAGAAACATTTTCACTCTTTGTTTTCCTAAATGTATGGCAAAAGATCTGCTAGTTTTTAGACTGCTGGAACTGCCCAATAATTTGGATGAGAGTTATGCTTGTTCTATAGAATTCTAAAAAAAAGTAATCAGATAGTGGGCATGGTGGCTGGTAGGTGCCTTTAATTCCAGCTGCTAGGGGAGATTGATGCAGAGGATCATTTGAGCCTAGGGGTTCGAGACCAGCCTGGGCAATATAGTGAGACCTGACTCGAAAAGAAAAAAAAAAATTAAAAGAAAAGTAATCCATATCCAATGACTTGGGCTAACCGAGAGTGTTTTCTTGTCTGGTTTGGCCTGACTGGCACACAGAGGAGGCCGTCAACGAGGTGAAGCGCCAGGCGATGACGGAGCTGCAGAAGGCCGTGTCTGAGGCGGAGCGGAAAGCCCACGACATGATCACGACAGAGCGGGCCAAGATGGAGCGCACGGTTGCCGAGGCCAAGCGTCAGGCAGCAGAGGACGCGCTGGCAGTTATCAATCAGCAGGAGGATTCAAGCGAGGTGGGGCGTCTTGGGAGGCTCCAAATAAACAAGATAGTTTTCATTCATTAGAGTGCTCATTTTTTATTCAAGGTGATCACTTTAGACAAATATTTGGGAAAAAATTTAAAACAGTGTGGGGAAAGTCAAGGTACTCGTGAAATTTGCCAAGAGCTGATGACATTTGTCTTTTTATTGAACACCTAATCTTTGCCAAAAAAGGTTTTGAATATGTTTAGTAGGTTACCAATTAAAGTGAAATTCTTATAACTTCCCAGCATTATTTAGAGACTCATAGCTTGGCTTTGTGTGTTTCTGTGTGTGTGTGTGTTTTGTGTATGTGTGCGTGTGCATATGTGTATGCTTGCTTTCTAATTGGGATTTAATAGATACTGTGTAAGCCATGGTCTCCAAAGACATCTGGCAGGCTTGGGATTGAAATCACTGCCTTAGCTATTGGTCTTAAAGTCCAATGCTAAAACAATGTTTGCATCAACTGAATATTTCTAACAGATCTTGGAGAGAGTCTGTACTTCCATATTATTTGTGATAACCCATATGATGGTCATTTCATAGCGTAACATTGCTACTAGAGGTAATATTACATATATTATTGTTCCAGTATAATAATTCTCACACACACACACACACACACACACACACACACACACCCAGAGCTAGGCTAAATGGCTCAAAGATCTGCAAAGTAACTAAAACACAATATCCAACAAAATGATTTTTAAAATATAGCCTGCAAAATCAGAGCAGAATAGTAATGCTCCACATTAATTAACATAGCATCACAATCCTTAACCCCAGAGTAACTTTAGATAAAGGACTACAATGGGCTGCTCTCACCAAGCTGAACTCGCAATGGCATGGACTGATAAATCGATGGTGTACTACAATACATATCTATAATTTGTGAGGGAGAGTAAGTATTTAATTTGTACCAGGCTCTTGTGTAGATGAAAGACTCTGCAGGAATCACTCAATGCCCAGAGTTTCTATTTAATGTGTAGCAGATGAATAACAAGGGGACAAAAGGAATTGATTTTCAACATTTGAAAGTTTCTCAGGAAAAGAGGGACAAAGGGAAGTTTATCTGCCCTTTAACTGCTGACTTTTCCATTGTTCAATTAAACTAGGCATAAATTCAGTTTTATTGGTATCTTGTGACTAAGATATAAGGACTTTGTTTTGTGTTTTTATTTTAAAAACATTATTAGCATCTTTTGAGGAGAATTTGTCCTTCTCTGTTCAAATGAGCAATATCGTGAGGCACAGTTGATGTCATCATTAAAACTATCACTTTCACATGAATATTTTAGGGCTGTTAGTTATGTTAAGAGTACTTTTTAGGTCACCAAATTCTAAAGACAGATATGTAGGAAGAAATTGTCAATTAAGTCTTTGTATTCAGGCAGTAACATGCTGTATTCCTTCAGTATTTATAAGCTTTGTGTCTTTGTTCCTAAAACCTATTTAGAAAATATATGATCTTGACTCCAATATTTAGCATTATAAATATACTCTGTTAAACAGTAAACAGTATCCGTGACAGGTTATTCAGTCATATCTACCACTTATGTAAGAATGGTCTTCTGTAATTTCTTGTTTTTCTTTTTTTTTTTTTTTTTTTTTTTTTTTTGACCTCTTGGGTGAACTGATCTTTAATATAACATTACCAGTGTCTTCAACGACACTTTCCCAATAATTTTAAAGCAGAGCATCATAGAGGAAAGGGTTTGGAATTCAGAGGGTAAAATTTCCTTCCTGGCTACAGTTCTTACAATTCTGTGATTTTTGAGAAAGGCACTGAACCTGTAAAAGCTTTGATTTTATCATAATCTGAAGAAGAGTGGAAGTGTCTAGTGTATGGCTTGAACCTTGAGTCGTGCTATGGATGAGGAAACTCACCTGGCTAAAATTATACAGCTAGGAAATGGCAGAGCCCCAACAGGATCTCACAGCATGCTTTCAGTCCCTGTTGTTTTGTAATAGTGAAGTAAGGAGCTTTTCATAAGGATCATTAAGATAATTTTTGGATGCAGATAAAGACGGCAACTTAGGTCTGTTTTCTTATTCTTTAAATTGCAAGACCACTTTTAAGACTTGGGGAGGAATCATCTCTAGAAGGATTAAGCCTCTTTTCTCCAAAAATAATGTAAATAATTTCCCAAGAATAGAAGAAAGAAAGATGGAAAAAAGACTTCTTTACACCCAATAAGGTCCATATTGCCATGTGCTTTATTTATTTATTTATTTATTTATTTATTTATTTATTTATTTTGAAACGGAGTCTCGCTCTGTCACCCAGACTGGAGTGCAGTGGTGCAATCTTGGCTCACTGCAAGCTCTGCCTCCCGGGCTCACGCCATTCTCCTGCCTCAGCCTCCCGAGTAGCTGGGACTACAGGGGCCCACCACCACGCCCCACTAATTTTTTTTGTATTTTTAATAGAGACAGGGTTTCACCGTGGTCTCGATCTCCTGACTTTGTGACCTGCCCGCCTCAGCCTCCCAAAGCGCTGGGATTACAGGCGTGAGCCACCATGCCCGGCCTGCCTTGTGCTTTAAGTATTTTATGAATTATTCTGTTTTCTAAGAAAAACAAAAGTTCTAATTTCTTAGAAGTTTAATGTGCAAAACTTACCAGAGAGTGCACTGTAACCTAGGGTGCAGGGCAACCACACCTCCCACTTTGGGTGGAACTGTCCATTGACACCTAATGTCGCCATATAATTATTACGAGCGCCCCCTTACACTGTCAAGTGTCCTGTCTTCAATGATAAGTTGAATGGTCCCACCTCTTAAAGGCCATGTTCATCTGATCAGATGATCATCTTTTGCTAGCACAGCTCAGAGGCAGATAGGTGTGGCAGAAAGCATCTGAGAGGAGGACCCAGAAGTCCTGAATTATGGCCCCAGCTCAGTTACTGTCTCAGAGGTCCTTGGGCAATTCATTTCATTCCTGTCAGCCTCCATTTCTTCTTAAGGAATGGGACGATACTCACTTACCTTGCAAGGTTGTTTAAAAGATTTTTAAAATAGTGTTTTTGAAAGCTGTAACACAACATATTATTATCTGCTCATATTTCCCACAGTTTTTAAAAAATCACAATATATACTAAAGTATTCCTACTGAAACAATATTCTTTTCTCCCTTTCCCTTTCTTTATTTGACACCACCACCTATTGTAAACATCTGCCCATCTCTTACCTAGGTCAGGTATAAACTGTATAGTCCGAATCTATAACAATGTATATGTGGTTAGATACACACATTATTATTCTCTCTCTCCTTCATAGTGACTTTAAGAAGGAATCTAAGCTTTGCAATCAGAAGACCAGAGTTCTAGGCCTAGCTTGGCCATTTATGTTTCTTCTGTGCTATTTGTGTTAACTCTAGATATCTCTGAATTCTTCTGTCTGTAATTTCTGAATTTACCCTTTCTCTTCCTACCTCAGTTTTCACATGTATAAAATGGAGCTAATGATGCTCATTCTGCCTAGGAAAAACAGCAGTTCTGAAAGACTGGCAGTGGAAATGTTTCAGAAGGAGGAGAGGAGTTGAGATCGTTTAATTGGGGAGACCAGCAGAAAGAAGGCTTGGAGGCAGGAATGAATAACTCATGGTTATTATTTGTAGGGGGGCGGGGGCGTGTAAAATTTAGCATCCAAACGAGGATGCTTTTTGGAGTAAGAAAGGGTGCTCTTGCTAAGACAGACCAGTCCAGTAAACCAGGCTGTCCCAGGCTCATGGGAACCCACAGTCAGCAGAGTTATTGGAGGTTGCATGAAGTTTGTTTTGCCTGAGATGAAATAAGACGACCTACAATGTGTGTTTAACTCTACACCAGGCATGGTATAAAGTGCTTTCTACACTTTAGCTCATTTACTTCTCACATCGACTCTGACAAAGTAGATAGTGCGGCTTTTCTCGTTTTACAGATAAAAAAGCTGTGTCTTGAAGGGATTAGGCCACTTGCTGAGTGTCTCGTGGTCAGTAAGTGTGAGTTGGTCCTTAGCTCAGGCAGCCCGGCTTTCAGGCCACCTTCTTAGTAGCTACATGGCGAGAGTGGGAGGTTTTTGTTTGTTTGTTTTTTTCCTGATTGTGTACTACTGTATCTGTTCTTCATTGGACGTCATGATTGTTTCTACCTAGTTCTCAAACTTTACTTGGATTTATAGGCTGATAATTGTTATTACTATCAGTTAGAATGACACTGGACTTGCGGCAGATATCTAAGCAATGTGATGCTTACTGTACTTTCTCTTTTCCCAGTGAATTATATATTTAACCCGGAATAGAATGCCAGCATTAGCATAAATCAGAAATTCACTGAATCTGATCATCTTAAACTCTCTTATTTTTTCCATATTTCTTTCCATTTTTCATTTCCTATTTGTGTACAGATAAGGCTTTTTCCAGTGAATGCTCTCAGATTGCAGCTATTTCCAAGGAAACTTCTACAGCTTTCTTTGAGATCCATACCTTATACTAGCTTGGGTGATTGAAGCAAGAAACTGCAAGTGAGCACAGAAACAGATAAATACTTTTACTGTTCTAATTGTTTAGAGTTTTAAACTACCAAAGTGATGTTTTCCCCTCAGATTAAAACAGCCTTTATTTATCATTCTTATATAGGTGCAGAGCTGCACAGTTATACCAACCTCAGTGGGATCTGTGAAGTTTGGCCCAAACTGGAAATGCCACCTGTGTAGACTCTGAATAAAACATAGGGGCCTCACAGCATGGGTCCTATCAAAGCCTTCACAATCTCATCAGACTAGTTGATTCCCAGAAAAATCTGGAGCTCTCAGAACATGAGCTATGATACTATGTTACAATTTTTATATATATATGTACATATATGTGTGTGTGTGTATATATATATGTAGTTATACAATATACAATATGTACAATTATATATATATAATTTTTTTTAAATTAAGAGGTCAGCCATTTGATTCCGTAGATGTTCATGATATAGTAGACAGGGCACTGGGCTAGGATTGACCTTTGGTTGCTCACCTCTTAAAGCTTTGGTTTTCTCATCTGCAAAATTTGGGATAACGTTTCCATGATCTACCTGATTTGCAAGGTGGTTGAGAGGTGCAAATGAGATGAGAAGTGTTTTATTAAAAGAAAAGTCACCTTACAAATGAGCAGTGTGTATATATATAAGAAAGAAAGAGGAAAACGGAGAAGAAAACCAGTTAAGAAATGATCCTAACAGGAAGGGTGGCGAGGGAATTAGAGTAGTGACTATGCAATTGGAAAGGAAAGGAGAGAGACCACAGAAGTAAAGTCTGTGCGGTTTGGCACTGAATGGTTCCAGTGGCTAAAGAAAGAGGAGTTTGCAATCAAGTGACAAAGTCTTAGGCATGAGTGTTGCCAAAGACTGAAACGGACCCACCAGAGTTGGGTTTAGGGAATACTGACCTAGAGGAGCATCCTCAGATTAGGCAGTTGAAAGTAGGAGCAAAAACTCAGGAAGAGGATAACAAGGAGAAGCAGGTTTGAGAGTAATTTGCTTACAGCTGATTGTTGAAACCGCAAGATCTCACAAGGGGCAGCATGAGAAGGAAAGGATATTCCTTTTCTTTATGCCAGCATCCCTCCCTCCCTCACTATCAACTGTTTACAGGGAAAAGAACAAACAGTAAAAGAAGTTATTGTATAAGAAAGAAAATTTTAGTAGTATCTAGGAAACCAAAATTAGGGGAAATTTCAACAAGAGGCATTTAATAAGGAAGAACGGGGAAGTAGTCAGCAGTGGTAAATCTTCAGAAATTTTGAGGACAGCAAATGAAGATGGAGAAGAAATTATTAGTCACTAATGAAGTAAGAGGGGAAGTAAGTTAATGTTCTTCCCCTGTAGCTATCAGTGCCTGTGGGTGATAGCACTTAATTTGAATGGGACTTTGAGCTTTCTAATTCTAAAAGTTGTAAGGTACTGGATCTGGAGCAAGGATTGTATCTACTCTCTCTTTCTTCCAGTCAGTACCAAAAGGAGGGAGTGGTGTTAGTACCTGCCATTTTTCAGGACCTACTGAACATCATGCACTGTGCTTAGCACTGACATAATCCTGAATAATCCTGAGGTTATTATTCCTGCTTTACATGTTCTGTTGCTCCAAGAGGTTAAGTAACTGGCTTCTGGTTCCAAAGCCATGAAGTGATGAAGTTGGAAATGAAGTTGGCCTGGCTTTTGAAGCCTGTGCCATTTTCATTACACACTCTGACACCTCGTCTTTGCTGCCTCTTAACTTTACGGTTCAATTTCTGTCCATTTTTGGGAGTTAAGTGCCTGCTAACCTGTTCCTGCCACAATGAGAGCTAATAAAAGATCTGAAATTGACAAAGTGTGGCATTTTGGAAAGAGTATTTTTAATTTGTAATCCAAACATCTGGGTGAATCAAACTTTGGCTATGTAATTTTATATTTTGGTGACTTGGGGCAAGCCTTTTACTGTGAAAATTATTTATTTTGAGGGCCCCAATTTCTGAAACTGCAATCATGTGAAAATGATTTTAAATTGTCAAGTGCAATGGAAGTAGATGATGATGTGATCTTAATGTGAATTTAAGTCAATGTGTTGCCTTCTGTAGGATTCTTAACATTTGAGGAGTTTCAATTACCATCATTCTGTTATATTTAAATTTATTACACATCAATTCTGTGCAAGTTTTTCTGGAGAATTATAGATATGTAAGATCTGGAGAGACTTAAAGCAGTTCAGAGACAAAATAAAAGATATTTTGTCCTTCAGAGAAAGATTTTTCTGCAGTAAGAACCAGAAGGGATATATGCTTATACAAGAAAAAGATCATTCTCTAAATATTTTTCTTAAGGACAAAGAGAAATGCTGGTTTGAAACAAAGTGTCAAACACCTTCAATATGCAGTGTTGGCATTCAAAAGCTTCAATCCATTGGTTCTGTATCTAGCCTTGTATTTAATATATTTAGCAAAGGGGATGTTCGTGTTCAGCCACAAATTCTTCATCTGAGTCACAACCTAACTTTGGTCAATTGACTTATTCTTATTTTTCAGGTAGGGAGGAAGATATTTTTATGCCACAAAGGGAATAACATTATCACAAATAAGGGAAGACTATAAAGTGCCATGAGCTTTGGGAATGAAATTTGCTATGAAATGGATATCTGTGAGCTTTCTACAGTATTGTGGTAATTTCAGTCACATCACTCCTTAGAGACCTGAAAGGGAAGCTCAGTCATTTAAAAATAAAATAAATAAATAAAACAATTATCAGGAAATACTATCTTGAATATAAAATGCACAAATTGAAAAATGTAAAATTAGATTAAGCCATTAACTGCCTTTATCCCAGCCCTTGTGGATAGACGTGTGGCTGTTAGACACAATTTGCAATGTCCACCTTTGTGAACAGTAGAAAGCTTAGAATGATCCAAATTGGAGTACTCACAAGATTCTGTACCTTCCGCTGTTTCCAGAATTGTGACTGTTCAGGGGCTGAGTACCACTGATCAGGCATCAGTCTCGCAGGTATGGATTAGCCAACAGGAAATTCTAGAGCATCCAAGAGAAATATATTAATAGAAATTGCTCTTTCAGTTTTCTAATGAGCTTTTAAGAATGAATATGCACATTGGAGTGTTTGTTAGTTGAACACTCACTAAAGTCCCCTGTACATTCACGGCAATGCAGTGTCAAGAGAAATAAAAATTTGCAGATTTTTTTTAACCAGATCATTAAAATTGCTCTTTTTGTAACTTCCTACAACTGAAGGTTGTTGGGCTTTTTTTTTTTTTTGGCCCAGTGGTGGGTGGTAAATGAATAGTATCAAACAACTTCAGAATGAAACTAGAGGTAAAACTAGCCAGACCCCTTAACTCCTGGATCAGAACCAGACAATACTAGGCAAGAAGGCTCAATTCCCAGCAGCTTCATGATCCAAAACATCTGTTTCTGTATTTGGCACAATTCCACTTTTTTATTTGTAAAATTGTTCCCATCTTTGAAAACACTTTAAAAAATAAGCCCCCATTCTGTCTCCCTTTCCACTTCCCAGCACATGCATCTGTAATTACCTGGTTTAGTCTGTGTGTTTAATCAGTTTAAATTGAGAATGTTGCAGACATCTGATTTCAATCTGAAGGAGCCATTGAGTATTGGACAGTTACCACCCTGTGTCTGCCAAAACGGGCCTCTGCCAAAAAACGGATAGGACTCACACCAGGGTATTTCCTAAAGAAGCCACTTGACTCAGATTAGATGTTTAATTTCCTTAAAATATTGTTTTGGATGTGAGTCTCTGTTCTCTAATTGGAATATTCTGATGTAATTTAGGAATATCGCTTATTTGCTGAGCTTGTTCCAGGATCCAGCTGGCATTATTCTAAAGCCTAAACCTCAAGGAAGTTAACTTCACTCTGAGCACTGAGTATTATACCTCGCGGCTTTGAAGGGTGGGCCAGGCCCACATTTGCTCACATCTTTGTGGAACCATTGTACATGCATGCAATGCAGTTGAATTAATTTTGAGAGAGAAAGACTTCTAGTTATGGTAATGAAACTTCTGATCAGAGCTTCTCATCTTTTGAGATAGTTTCTTAATTGAAGTAGGAAAAAATTATTTTCTTCTACTACTGACTATTCACTTAAATTTTATTTTAATTTACAACATTTTTTGACATATCAACCAAGTTTCTAGATTTCCTCAGCAATGTTCACTTAAAACACCTATCATTGGCCAGAGTTTGAGATTTTAAGTTTTTGTTTTGTTTTTCCTTGTTGGATTGTAATTTCTTTTCTTTTTTATTTCTGTTTTTTTTGTTTGAGCTTTTCTGCTCAACATAGTAATCCCAGCACTTTGGGAGGCCAAGACGGGCGGATCACGAGGTCAGGAGATCGAGACCATCCCGGCTAACACGGTGAAACCCCGTCTCTACTAAAAAACACAAAAAAACTAGCTGGGCGAGGTGGCGGGCGCCTGTAGTCCCAGCTACTTGGGAGGCTGAGGCAGGAGAATGGCGTAAACTTGGGAGGCAGAGCTTGCAGTGAGCTGAGATCCAGCCACTGCACTCCAGCCTGGGTGACAGAGCGAGACTCCGTCTCAAAAAAAAAAAAAAGAAATAAGAACATGGAGCTGGGTTCTTTCTAAAAGTTTTATATTGGAGTTCTTGAGTTTGAAGGTTTTCAGCACATGAAAGGCTCTGGGAGCCCGTTGATTTGTTAACAATGTTAGGATGGCTGCTAAAAATTCCCTTGCACATTTTGCACAGTGGTAAAGCCATACACAGGGTGATGGGCTGACATTTCCTAGGAGTATAGTATTGTCAGCAGCTCATGAGCTTGCCTTAAGCCACACAACCAGCATGCTAGAAGCAAAGAAAATGTAGAGAACACAGTAGGGAAACCTGTGAATATCTACTTATGTCAAGGCTTTAAAAATCTTTCTTATCACACAAGCATATAGCATCAGCTGTTTGGGTTACCAGATTGTAGTCAGAAGTTTGTTTTTCAAGGACATAATCAAAACCAATGAAGATAAAGAATAAAAAGTTGAAGGGCATAAAGCTAAGATCACTTACTATAGCTTTGCATAATGGGGTTTGTCTTGCCAAAGAAACTAGGAACATTTAAACATTAAAAGTCAGCTTTCTGAGGTCTCCCTCCCCATCACACTCATAGGAGGACCCCTGAAAGTTAGTTTCCTCCTCATTCCTCCTTGCCTGCCTAGGACCTATCCCCAAAAGGTGCTCTTCTGTCTCTGGTGTGTTTGTGCTCTAATTCATGATGCATTTATCTTAAAGTTTAAATCCTGTTGGCAGCCTCATTCCCACTTTTCTCATGTCTTACAAAACACTGCCCACAACTGGCAGCGAACTTGCTAGGGTTTGAGTTTTGTTCTCATCACTCCCAGATGAGCCCCAGTTCCCTCTGCTTTTCTGACTTCCAAGAGTTGTTGAGGCACAAAGGAGCAGGAGAGCAGCTCCATTGGCTGTAAAGAACTGTGTGCAAATAGAATTGTTATTTGGCTAGTTTTAGCATTTCTCATTTCTGAAAGCCAAATGAGGCATAGTCTAATTCATTCATTTCACAAATACTTATTGAACACTTACTATCTATCAGGCACCATTCTGGGTGCTTCAGATACAGGGAGAAAAAACAAACCAAGGATCCTGTCCTCCAGGGAGCTGAGGTAAAGGGGGTTGTTTCAACACAGTCCTAGCATTGGGTTGTAAGGTTCACGGAATAGCTGCAGTGAAAGAACTAAAGGCATAGAGAGGTTAAAGGACTTGCCTCACCCTGTCTAGTCTGAAGGAGCAGGGAATAGAATCCTTTATCTACTCTTACTATATTTCTTTGAATCCAATATAGATATGGTTCTGGTAGTTTCTTTGTGATTCCTTTTAGTATCCAAAAGGAAAAAGCTTTTGCTCAG